>NC_057812.1:68638504-68641485 GCF_018294505.1 Triticum aestivum | reverse complement strand
GCTCTGGCCGCCGCCCTCCGCCGCCTTGCCAACGCCGCGCCGCCCGCACGTCGCCGGCCCCACCGCCCGCACTTCGGTCGCCGCCCCCTGCCTACTCCGGTGAGCTCCCATGACGCCGGCCACCGCGTTCCTCTTCTCCAACGAAGATCTCCGACGAGCCTCGGTTCACGCGCCCGGATCTGGATCGGGTCAAACCCTAGGTTGACCCCGAGATTTCCCCAAGTTCTTTTATTTTTACCTCCTGGAGCACTTTTCATCATGCCATAACTTTGCATCCGTAGCTCCATTTTGGGCATATAGCATATCAAAATGTTCATCTCAAAGAGCACATCATTTCATCTCATTGCATCATTTTCATATGAGTTCATCTTGATGCCCGAAATGCTGTTGGAAGAATGCTATTTGAGATAATTGTCAGATCTGCTGCTCCAATTAGATATTTGTTATTTTTGCCATGATTATTGTGTGCATGATATGCCCCTGAGCTCTACATGTGTTTTGTTATATGTTTTGCCATCTATCCAGAGGTGCAACCCATGTATTTTTTTGATGTGTGTGGTGACTAGCACAAGCTTTCAAAGTGGAGCATTCGTTAATGCTGATTTCAGGGACTTAGCATTTCCACCAAGTCCTTGATCTGTTTATCTCAATATGCCATATGTTCATGTTGTTTCCTAGTGATCCGCGCCTCTTTTGAGGATGATCCGTAAGGATGTTTTGTTAATCTTGTAGTGCTCTATCCATCCATGTCTTTGTTTGCAATTATGGAGCACCCTAGCTTGAGTCAATCGAGCTCTACTTTTGCTATTTCGTGAATCTGGGCAGGTTGTCTACTTGTTAGCGATTTTGCCGAGGATGTTGTAGTTGATCTGTGCATGCTATGCTATTGTTCTTGCCATGTCTAGCTGGTATAATGTGTATTCTTGACGGGTGTATGCTTAGATTGTCCTGACTTGCTCTGTAGTGAGTGCATCGAGCTCGTAAACATGCCTACTTGATATCTGTTTTTGCATGCTCCAGTTTTCACTAAGTCTATGATCTGTTTATGTTTTTGCCATGTTCACATGCTTGCAAATGTATTTTCTGATCCCTTTTGGCTCAGGGTCACTAAGGGACTTTTGTTAAGCTCTTTGAGTTGCTCCATGTCATGCTTTACTTTGCCATGTTCAGGTCCTGTAGCATATAGTTTTCATGCTCCAAAATGTGCTACCTGATTTGAAATTCCAGACAAGTGTTAATTTCACTAAGTCTGAAATCTGTTTACCAAATGCATTATTGCCATGCTTGTTTGAACCTGTTAATGGATGAATTGGCCGTAGCTCAGTGTTCATCTTTTGTTAAGCATCATGTATGGATCCCTGCCATGTATTTTGTTGTCATGTTTGAGTGTTGTAGCATGTTCATCTGGTTGCATTTAGATGGCTACTTACTGTATATCGCAAACCGGTGCCATATTTGAATTGCTTGCCATTTCCAAACCGTAACTCCGATTCCGGCGTTCTTTATATCGTTTTCAAGCGGTTTCACCTCACCTTTCCAGTGGCACACTTGGATTTACAAGTTGAGGCCAGGTTAATTCATTCCTTGTCAAATCTTGCATATGCATCGCATATCGCATCCCGCATAGCATACCATGTTTGCATCATATTGTTTGAGCTTTGCACGTGGTTGATTGTGTCCTTGTTGCTTGTTTGTCTTGTTTGGGTAGAGCCAGGAGACGAGTTCGCTAACGAGGAGCCCGTTGAGTTTGCTTTCGAGGATCCAGTCAACTCTGACAACTGTGCAGGCAAGATGATCATACCCTCGAAATCACTACTATCTTTGCTTTGCTAGATGCTCGCTCTTTTGCTATGCCTATGCTACGATGCCTACCACTTGCTTATCATGCCTCCTAAATTGCCATGTCAAACCTCTAACCCACCATGTCCTAGCAAACCGTTGATTGGCTATGATACCGCTTTGCTCAGCCCCTCTTATAGCGTTGCTAGTTGCAGGTGAAGATTGGAGCCCGTTCCTTGTTGGAACATTATTTACTTGTTGGTCTATCATTATAATATCTTGTTATCTTAATGCATCTATATACTTGCTAAAGGGTGGAAGGCTCGGCCTCTCGCCTAGTGTTTTGTTCCACTCTTGCCGCCCTAGTTTCCGTCATATCGGTGTTATGTTCCCGGATTTTGTGTTCCTTACGCGGTTGGGTGATAATGGGAACCCCTTCATAGTTCGGCTTGATTAAAGCTTTTCCAGCAATGCCCAACCTTGGTTTTACCATTTTCCACCTAGCCTCTTTTTCCTTTGGGTTTCCGGAGCCCGAGGGTCATCTTATTTAAACCCCCCCGGGCCAGTGCTCCTCTGAGTGTTGGTCCGACCGAGTAGACTGCGGGGCCACCTCGGGGCAACTTGAGGGTTGGTTTTATAGTGGTCTCGTTGTGTCTTAAAGAGTCCTTGTCTATGCCGACTCGGGGACGCTTCGTATGTCATGTGCACTGCCTTGTACATGATGGTGTTGTACGATCGAGCCCGTGTAGGCCCCACCACGAAAACTTCGGACGAAATCTCTATCATATGTTTGTTCCGGCTTACTCTGCAAGCCAATCCTTTGTTTCATTTTGAGTTGTGGTATTCGAGTTGCTTCGAAGTCAAATGTTGATTCCATACCTTTTTCAAGTGGTGTTCTCATATTCCTATGTGAATACTAATCCTTCTCGATCATTGAGTTTGTCATTTCCATTTTTTTCACCGGTGTGTTTCTCTTCAAGTAGATCTGATCATTTCAACATCCGCAAGATCAAGTATCAGTTCTTCTCAATGGTGTTTATTTCATCCGTCTCCAAGTTGCCTTTGATTTTCCCGCCCACCCACCCTTTTTCTTCAAGGACTCAGACTTCTCAATCAAGTATCATTTGATTGATGGAAGTCTCTCCATTCTTTTTCCTTTGTGTTTTTTCCCGGTATTTCTTTATCTTCTCTTCGTTCATCCG
>NC_057812.1:68636141-68638361 GCF_018294505.1 Triticum aestivum | reverse complement strand
CACCCACCCTTTTTCTTCAAGGACTCAGACTTCTCAATCAAGTATCATTTTATTGATGGAAGTCTCTCCATTCTTTTTCCTTTGTGTTTTTTCCCGGTGTTTCTTTATTGATGGAAGTCTCTCCATTCTTTTTCCTTTGTGTTTTTTCCCGGTGTTTCTTTATCTTCTCTTCGTTCATTTTCAATTCTTACGGTGGTTCGTTCAAGAGTTCCTCTTCATTCGTTTATCATATCAATTCATTCGTTGTTTCAATCCTACCGGCGGTTCATTGAAGACCTTCCCAAGTTTATGCTATATCTCTCTTAATCCTTGCTACGAGAATAAGTGGTGTGCCAAATCCGTTGCTTGTCAGCAATTAAATTGTTGAAGGATACACATAACAAAATTCGTATTCTTGTTCCATCCAAGTGATTAATTCCTTATTCCAGAGTAGTTCATCATACATATTCTCAGTTTTCAATTGTTGTCATCTTCTATTTTACCGGAGTTCCAAGCTCTCGCAATTATATTATCACGGAGATCCATCTAAATCATTGCAAGGATTCACCTTGTGTTTTCAATTTCTCTTTCTTTTTATTCTCTTGTTACCGGAGTTTCTTCATGGAGGTTTCATCAAGGATTTAATTCATTCTCAAAGTGTTAATCAAGATTCTTTTCATAGAAGATCAAGCATTCTTCATCTTGCAATCTGGAGTGCAATTCTTTCTTCCGTATCATTAGAGGTGGTATTATGTCATTCTTGATAATTTGAGTTCATGTTTCACGATTCACATGTTGTCAAGGATGAGATATTTTAAATCCATCAATCTCGTCTTTGGAATTACCTTGGGTTATAATTCACCTAAAGCCTTCCGTAAGGACTGTTGCTATCTATGGTGCTTATAAATGACCCAAGTTCTTCATTTATCCTCCCGGTGAAATAGTTTTTCTCCTCTCCTTGTTCATATCAATCCAATTCTTTTTCCCATGAGTGGAAGGTTGTCACCTCATAATTTGAGATGTATCCCATAAGACCATATCAAGCTTATTCTTTTCGTTGTTAGTTTTCCAACAACTCCGTTCTACCATTTGTTGTAACCGTGCAATCTCAAGATCTTGTTTCCCTGCGTTCCGGAGGCATTGTGATGTTGCTCTCTGCAACCCACCCTCTTGTTTTGTCAGGATCGTGTTCTTTTCTTGGTTGATTCATTTAACCGGAGTGTTGTGTCCCCTTTTGCTCAAATCCTTTTCATCCTATCAAGTTTTGCATCTCTTTTCAACCGAAGTGCTACCCGAATCAGTTCCTTCTTTTCCCCTTTTCGTAATGGAGTGCTTTTAACTTTATTCTTCTCCATTGCTTTCTTTCTTTCAATTGTTCAACCTCTAAAGGTTTCTTGGTTTCACTCATTGGTCAAAGGAGCAACTTAGTTTTACTTCTTCTCTTCCTCTTCTTTTTCTCTCCGGTGCCATTCTAGATCCCGGGACGAGATCCTCTCGTAGTGGTGGAGTGTTGTAACGCCCCGAAACCGATGTGCCAGGTGTCCTCCAGTTATTCATTGTTGTTGCATTGTCATTGCTTGCGTGTCATGCATTGCATATCATGTCATCATGTGCATTTCATTTGCATACATGTTCGTCTCATGCATCCGAGCATTTTCCCCGTTGTCCGTTTTGCATTCCGGCGCTCCGTTCTCCTCCGGTGGTCATTTCTACCATTCTTTCATGTGTGGGGATTAAACATTTCCGGATTGGATCGAGACTTGCCAAGCGGCCTTGGTTTACCACCGGTAGACCGCCTGTCAAGTTTCGTACCATTTGGACTTCGTTTGATACTCCAACGGTTAACTGAGGGACCGAGAAGGCCTCATGTGTGTTGCAGCCCAACACCCCTTCAATTTGGCCCAAAACCCACCAAAACCCTCTCCATCATCTAGAGCGTTCGATCATGATCGCGTGGCCGAAAACCGCACCCAATTTGGACTCTCCTAACTCCCTCTACCTATATATTTGCACCTCCCCCCGAAATTTTCAGGCGAAACCCTAGATCCAATCCTCCTCTGCGTCACCGGACATTCTCCCCGCCGCCAGATATGTCCGCCTCCGCCCCGCGCCCAATCCTGAGCCGCCACGCGCCCTTGCCGCCATCCTCACCATGCCGGCCCGCGGAGCCCATCGCGGGCCCGCCCGGCCAGGTCGCCGCCGCCGCTCGCCGAGCGACTCCTCGCGCGGGAGCCCGAGCTG
>NC_057812.1:68633756-68635707 GCF_018294505.1 Triticum aestivum | reverse complement strand
CTCCGCCGGCGTCTGACGCCTCGTCGGCGCTGCTCTGGCCGCCGCCCTTCGCCGCCTTGCCAACGTCGCGCCGCCCGCACGTCGCCGGCCCTACCGCCCGCACTTCGGCCGCCGCCCCCTGCCTACTCCGGTGAGCTCCCATGACGCCGGCCACCGTGTTCCTCTTCTCCGGCGAAGATCTTTGACGAGCCTCGGTTCACGCGCCCGGATCTGGATCGGGTCAAACCCTAGGTTGAACCCGAGATTTCCCTAAGTCCTTTTATTTTTACCTCCTGGAGCACTTTTCATCATGCCATAACTTTGCATCCGTAGCTCCGTTTTGGGCATATAGCATATCAAAATGTTCGTCTCAGAGAGAACATCATTTCATCTCATTGCATCATTTTCATTTGAGTTCATATTGATGCCCGAAATGCTGTTGGAAGAATGCTATTTGAGATAATTGTCAGATCTGCTGCTCCAATTAGATATTTGTTATTTTTGCCATGATTATTGTGTGCATGATATGCCCCTGAGCTCTACATGTGTTTTGTTATATGTTTTGCCATCTATCCAGAGGTGCAACCCATGTATTTTTTTGATGTGTGTGGTGACTAGCACAAGCTTTCAAAGTGGAGCATTCGTTAATGCTGATTTCAGGGACTTAGCATTTCCACTAAGTCCTTGATCTGTTTATCTCAATATGCCATATGTTCATGTTGTTTCCTAGTGATCCGTGCCTCTTTTGAGGATGATCAGTAAGGATGTTTTGTTAATTTTGTAGTGCTTTATCCATCCATGTCTTTGTTTGCAATTATGGAGCACCCTAGCTTGAGTCAATCGAGCTCTACTTTTTCTATTTCGTGAATCTGGGCAGGTTGTCTACTTGTTAACGATTTTGCCGAGGATGTTGTAGTTGATCCGTGCATGCTATGCTATTGTTCTTGCCATGTCTAGCTGGTATAATGTGTATTCTTGATGGGTGTATGCTTAGATTGTCCTGACTAGCTCTATGAATTGGCCGTAGCTCCGTGTTCATCTTTTGTTAAGCATCATGTATGGATCCCTGCCATGTATTTTGTTGTCATGTTTGAGTGCTGTAGCATGTTCATCTGGTTGCATTTAGATGGCTACTTACTGTATATCGCAAACCGGTGCCATATTTGAATTGCTTGCCATTTCCAAACCGTAACTCCGATTCCGGCGTTCTTTATATCGTTTTCAAGCGGTTTCACCTCACCTTTCCAGTGGCACACTTGGATTTACAAGTTGAGGCCAGGTTCATTCATTCCTTGTCAAATCTTGCATATGCATCGCATATCGCATCCCGCATAGCATACCATGTTTGCATCATATTGTTTGAGCTTTGCACGTGGTTGATTGTGTCCTTGTTGCTTGTTTGTCTTGTTTGGGTAGAGCCAGGAGACGAGTTCGCTAACGAGGAGCCCGTTGAGTTTGCTTTCGAGGATCCAGTCAACTCTGACAATTGTGCAGGCAAGATGATCATACCCTCGAAATCACTACTATCTTTGCTTTGCTAGATGCTCGCTCTTTTGCTATGCCTATGCTACGATGCCTACCACTTGCTTATCATGCCTCCTAAATTGCCATGTCAAACCTCTAACCCACCATGTCCTAGCAAACCGTTGATTGACTATGTTACCGCTTTGCTCAGCCCCTCTTATAGCATTGCTAGTTGCAGGTGAAGATTGGAGCCCGTTCCTTGTTGGAACATTATTTACTTGTTGGGATATCATTATATTATCTTGTTATCTTAATGCATCTATATACTTGGTAAAGGGTGGAAGGCTCGGCCTCTCACCTAGTGTTTTCTTCCACTCTTGCTGCCCTAGTTTCCGTCATATCGGTGTTATGTTCCCGGATTTTGCGTTCCTTACGCGGTTGGGTGATAATGGGAACCCCTTGATAGTTCGCCTTGATTAAAGCTTTTCCAGCAATGCCCAACCTTGGT
>NC_057812.1:68618063-68633541 GCF_018294505.1 Triticum aestivum | reverse complement strand
CACCTCGGGGCAACTTGAGGGTTGGTTTTACTCGTAGGATGTCTCATCTGAGTGTGCCCTGAGAACGGCATATGTGCAGCTCCTATCGGGATTTGTCGGCACATTCGGGCGGTGTTGTTGGATTTGTTTTAACTTGTCGAAGTGTCTTGTAGAACCGGGATGCCGAGTCTGATCGGAATGTCTCGGGAGAAGGTATATTCCTTTGTTGATCGTGAGAGCTTGTCATGGGCTAAGTTGGGACTCCCCTGCAGGGATTTGAACTTTCGAAAGCCGTGCCCGCTGTTGGGTTTCGTAGTAATTTCAAAAAAATTCCTACGCACACGCAAGATCATGGTGATGCATAGCAACAAGAGGGGAGGAGTGTGATCTACGTACCCTTGTAGATCGACAACGGAAGCGTTAACTTGGTTGATGTAGTCGTACGTCTCCACGGCCCGACCAATCAAGCACCGAAACTACGGCACCTCCGAGTTCTAGCACACGTTCAGCTCGATGACGATCCCCAGACTCCGGTGCAGCAAAGTGTCGGGGAAGAGTTCCGTCAGCACGATGGCATGGTGATGATCTTGATGTACTACCGTCGCAGGGCTTCGCCTAAGCACTGCTACAATATTATCGAGGACTTTGGTGGAAGGGGGTACCGCACACGGCTAAGAATATGATCACGTGGATCAACTTGTGTGTCTAGGGGTGCCCCTTGCCTCCGTATATAAAGGATCCAAGGGGGGGTGCGACCGGCCCTAGTAGGAGGCGCGCAGGAGGAGTCCTACTCCTACCGAGAGTAGGACTCCCCTCCCTTTCCTTGTCCAAGTAGGAGAGGGGGAAGGAGAGAAGGAAAAGGGGGGCGCCGCCCCTCCCTCCTTGTCCAATTCGGACTAGGGGGAGAGGGGGTGTGCGGCCTGCCCTGGCAGCCCCTCCTCTTCTCAACTTTAGGCCCATGAGGCCCATTAACCCCCTGGGGGGTTCCGGTAACCCCCCGGTGCTCCGGTTTTATTCGAAACTTCCCCGGAATACTTCCGGTGTCCGAATATAGCCGTACAATATATCAATCTTTATGTCTCGACCATTTTGAGACTCCTCGTTATGTCCGTGATCACATCCGGGACTCCGAACTAACTTCGGTACATCAAAACTCATAAACTCATAATATAACCGTCATCGAAACCTTAAGCGTGCGGACCCTATGGGTTCGAGAACAATGTAGACATGACCGAGACACGCCTCCGGTCAATAACCAATAGCGGAACCTGGATGCTCATATTGGCTCCTACATATTCTACGAAGATCTTTTATCGGTCAGACCGCATAACAACATACGTTGTTCCCTTTGTCATCGGTATGTTACTTGCCCGAGATTCAATCGTCGGTATCCCATACCTAGTTCAATCACGTTACCGGCAAGTCTCTTTACTTGTTCCGTAATACATCATCTCACAACTAACTTATTAGTTGCAATGCTTGCAAGGCTTATGTGATGTGCATTACCAAGAGGGCCCAGAGATACCTCTCCGACAATCGGAGTGACAAATCCTAATCTCGAAGTACGCCAACCCAACATGTACCTTTGGAGACACCTGTAGAGCTCCTTTATAATCACCCAGTTACGTTGTGACGTTTGGTAGCACACAAAGTGTTCCTCCGGCAAACGGGAGTTGCATAATCTCATAGTCATAGGAACATGTATAAGTCATGAAGAAAGCAATAGCAACATACTAAACGATCGGGTGCTAAGCTAATGGAATGGGTCATGTCAATCAGATCATTCATCTAATGATGTGATCCTGTTAATCAAATGACAACTCTTTGTCCATGGTTAGGAAACATAACCATCTTTGATTAACAAGCTAGTCTAGTAGAGGCATACTAGTGACACTCTATTTGTTTATGTATTCACACATGTATTATGTTTCCGGTTAATACAATTCTAGCATGAATAATAAACTTTTATCATGATATATAAGGAAATAAATAATAACTTTATTATTGCCTCTAGGGCATATTTCCTTCACCCGTGGTTATGGGCAGATGGGAATTTGTTAATGTCCGGTTGTAGATAACTTGAACCTTAACTTAATTAAAATGAATCAATTGTGTGAGTTATCGTGATGGTCTCTTCTTGGTGGAGTCCGGGAAGTGAACACGGTGTTGGAGTAATGCTTGCCGCAGGTTGTCCTCTAGTTACTCATTCGTGATTTGCCCCCTCTTCTCGCTCTCTTTTGCGAACAGGTTAGCCACCATATATGCTAGTCGCTTGCTGTAGCTCCACATATTTTACCTTGCCTTACCTATAAGCTTAAATAGTCTTGATCGCGAGGGTGCGAGATTGCTGAGTCCCTGTGGCTCACAGATTACTTCCAAACCAGATGCATGGCCTGATGATTCCGTTCCAGATGACGCGCTTGAGCTCAAGTGGGAGTTCGACGAGGACTCACGCCGTTACTATGTGTCTTTCCCTGATGATCAGTAGTGGTGCCCAGTTGGGGCGATCGGGACCGTGTCGCATGTTGGGTTTAACTTTTCTTTTGGCGTCGTAGTCGGGCCATGAGTGTTTGGTTGATGTAATGCTATTTAGGTACTGTGATTGACATGGTGAGTGTAAGCCAACTATGTATCTCCCCTTTTATTATCTATATTACATGGGATGTTGTGAAGATTGCCTAACTTGCGACATTGCTTTCAATGTGGTTATGCCTCTAAGTCGTGCCTCGACACGTGGGAGATATAGCCGCATCGAGGGCGTTACACCTTTGTTGCCCATGAAACCTGTCGGCATACATGGAAAGGCCTGACGCTTATGTGTTCTGAGGATGATCTTCAAGAAGATGGCTTCTTTGAATGTTTCAAGTTTGACTCCACACCTCCCCGAAGGACTGTGCTGTGACGAACTCCATCTCTTGAAGACTCTGAGTTCTCTTCCTCTGTGGCAACTTTGAATGCCAGAGTGATCGAGGACGAAGATGATGCTACTTCACCGCCCCCTACTTCTGCACGCATCGACACTGCCCCAAGTTCTTCTGCACTGCTGAACACCACCGACGACCTTGCTTCTTCACCTACTCTCCATGGGAACGAGTAGATGCTCTATGTCTTCAAACCTTTTTGGTCATTACTGACAAAAGGGGGAGAAGCATATGAGTTTGATAGTCTTCAAGCGGGTCCATACGGGCGGTTACTTTATGTTTTTCCTAGTGTTTACAACTCTTGTTTTCATACATTTGGTTCTTTGAGTTGTAACACTTAAACTCGATGGTCGTCTGCTACCTATTTGCTATTCTGTGATGCGATGATAAATTCCGCATGTGCGACGATAAATTCCACACTTAGATCATTTTGAAGACGTCCATTTTTCATTATGCATGTCATTATCTTCACATACTTTTCATGCATGATGAATTGTCATCATAAGTTGAAGAGGATCTCCACAAGTACAACCTGCCATGTGCATTTGCATTCCAAAAGCAAATTACTTATATGCATATCTCCAGGGGGAGCCCTTGCAACTTATGAAGACAATTCCTTATCCTTTACAATTTGACATATTATATTCCCCGTTGAAAAGTTCAACTAGTTTGTCATCAATCACCAAAAAGGGGGATATTGTAAGTGCATCTAGTGCCACCCCTAGTTTGGTTTTGGAGTATTGACGACAAACCTAGTTGAGGGACTAATGTGTTTGTGAGAATTGTAGGATAACACAGGTAGAAGTCCCTCATTGATTCAGTTTTCGTACCAGAGATGACCCCTAAAAATGTATGAAGACATTGAAGTCAAAGGTGGTATGTGAAGACATTCACATTGAAGACTATGACAAGAGAAGACATCGCATGAAGACTATGGAGCGCGAAGACTTAGATCTTTTGTAGTTCTTTTTCTTCTTTGTTGAGTCATAGGAACCACCGTACTCTTAAGTGGGGTCCAAGAGAACTAGTCAGAATGACTGAAGTGATGCTTAAATAAAATCATATGTCTTCGAGTGAAGACTATGGGAGCGAATCTTGTCCAGAGTTGGACAAGTCAGCTTTGCTTGTAGCCCAAGTAAAGTTGTCGTGTGTGTTTGAAATCTGACCGTTGGAACACGTGTCAGTTCCTTAGTGACCCAGGGTCATTTCGGACAAATCAGGTCGGGTTGCCTAGTGGCTATAAATAGCCCACCCCCTACAACCATAAATGGGTGGCTGCTCAGAGTTAAAGTACGGCTTTTGTCGTTTGAGAGCAACCCACCTCGAAGCCTTTGAGAGAGAATTCCTTGAGAGGATAAAGCCCTAACCACCCAGAGCTAAAGAGTGTTAGGCATCACTTAAGTCTTCTTGTTTGTGTGATCTGAAGACTTATTACACTTGAGGACTGTGAATCCTCCAGCCGGTTAGGAGTCGCGTTCTGAGCATCCAAGAGTCATTGTGGATCGCCGGTGAACGAAGTCTGTGAAGGTTTGGAAGTCTACCTTGAAGACTTACCAGAGTGATTGGGCGAGGACTGGGTGTCCTTAGCTCAAGGGGAATAAGGTGAAGACGAGGTCTTCTGAGTTGAATCTCAGCCTCACTAACCAGACGTACAGTTGTCACAGCAACTGGAACTGGTCCAACAAATCATTGTCTTCAACGAGTCACTGGTTTCATCCTTCCCTTCCCTTTACTTACTGTTGGTTCTTGTGAAGTCATTGTATGATAGCATCACCATTCGACTTCACTAAGTGATTACGTGTACTGATCGGCTTCTCAAAATCTTCCTACCTGATCCTTACTGCCTAGCTGCTATTAGTCATTGTGCTTTCACCTCATTGAATACGTGACTTTGGTTTGCCTAGTATAGTCTACCTTCCGCTGCATGGTAATAGTTTCATTTCTATCGTTTGTCTTCGAAACTTACATGTTTTGAAGACTTTCATAAAAATCACCTATTCACCCCCCCTCTAGTCGATCACTAGCACTTTCAATTCTTTTCATTCTTCAATTGTTCTTCAAGATATCTCTCGAAGCTATGATCCGCCAAGATATACTTCAAGTTTTCTTCTTCTTGCAATCCGGAGTGCAATTCTTTTTTACCTTATCTTTTGAGGTGGTATTATGTCATTCTTGATAATCGGAGTTCATGTTTCATGATTCACATGTTGTTAAGAATGAGATATTTTAAATCCATCAACCTCTTCGTTCGAGTTATCTTGGGTTATATTTCACTTGAAGCTTTCCCTAAGGATTGTTGCTATTTATGGTGCTCATAAATGACCCAAGTTCTTCATGTATCCTCCCGGCGAAAATAAGTTTCTCGTCTCCTTGTTGATATCAATCCAATCTATTGTTTTCCGTTAGTGGAAGTATTTCAACTAATAATTTTGAGATGTCTTCCATAAGCCCACATCAAGCTTATCCTTTCGTTGTTGATAATCCAACAACTCCGTTCGAGAATATGTTGTAAGCGTGCTCTCCCAAGATCTTGTTTCCTCGTTCATTCCATTCCATTATTTCATTAATCCCGGAGGCATTGTGATGTTGCTCTCTTCAACCCATCTTCTTGTTTTGCAATATCATTTTCTTTCCCTTGCTTATCCATTTATCCGGAGTGTTGTGCACTCTGCTCAAGTTCTGTTCTACTTATCTATTCTTGCATCTCTTTTTTACCGAAGTGTTGTCCGAATTTGTTCTTCCTTGTTCCTCTTTTCTAACGGAGTGTTCTCAACTTTGTTCATCTCTGTTGTACTCTTTCTTTCGAGCTGTTCAACCTTTCAAGGTTCTTTGGTTTCACTCGTGTGTCAAAGAAGCCACTTAGTTTTACCTCTCCTCTTCCTCTTTCGTTTTCCCTCCGGTGCCATCCTAGATCTCGGGACGAGATCCTCTCGTAGTGGTGGAGTGTTGTGACGCCCCAAGACCGGAGCTTCAGGTGCCTTCCAGGGTTTCCGGGTTTTTGTCATGTGAGTTGTTGATTTATTGCATTCATCTTTGGATCATGTGCATTGCATCATGTCATCATGTCATAAGTCTTCTGCATCTCAACTAAATAATTTGTGTGGATCTTCGATCCATTTAAATCGAGGGAAGAGTGACTTCTCTTTATAACATTATCCTCCTAATATTTAGGGAGCTATTATAAATATTTCCATTCTTTTGGCATTTTCTTCTTCAAGTGTTGACTCTCTAACCTTGCCTTGTATCCTTTCGTCATTTTCCGGAGCTCCACCTAAAATTTCAACATTTTTGGTCACTCCAAAAACCTCGTCCCAGTTCAAACCCATTTTAATTAAATTCAAATGAGTTTGTTCGATCGGGTTTTTTCTATTTTTCTCGGAACGAGCATATTTTTGTGAGTTCGGGAAAATTATGCCCATGCTCAAAATCATTCCCTAACCCTCTCTTTCTTTTCCTCTCTCTAATTTCTTTTCTGTTAAAGGATTAAGTTTTAGAGAGAGAGAAGAGAATCCAGGCCCATCTTTTCCCCGCAGTCCAACCAGCCCTAAGGCCCACCTAACTATACCTTGCGGCCTGACCTAGATGGCCCGACCAGCCGCCGGCCTCCCTAGGCCAAACTCCATCGCTGGCCCAAGGCCCAGCCGCACCCACCAACCCTAGCGCTATCCTTAGCCCGATCCTCCTACGCCCTCTCCCTCTCGATCCCTCCCTCAACGCCGCCAAGAGAGGAGGAACCGCGCTCGACCCTCCTCTGCCCGATTCCATCTCCCTGATCCCCTCGTTCTCTCCCTCGATCCCTTTCCTCGTTTCCCTCAGCACCGCCAGGGGCCTAGGCTCGATCCTTTTCTTTCCCTCATCTCGATCTTCTCCTCCCTTCGTGCAGCTGCCTCGGACCGCGACCACAGGAGCAGGAGCAGGATCTCCTCGGCTCGCGCACCTACGCCCGTCCCTGGAGGTCTCCTTCCTCTCGTCCTTGAGCTTGCCTCGATCTCCAATGCCGCCGGAGCACCAGCAGCCAACAAGAGCTCGCGACGGCGACCAGCAGGAGCGCATCTTCGACGCCGGTCCTCATCCGCAGCACCCCGGCGCCGCTGCACCCCGTTTTCGACCCGGTCTGGCCGAGATCGGTCCGTCCTGCTTCGTCAGCCTCCTCCAGCGCCTGAACCTGCTCCGCCCTTCAGCCTCTATGTGCCCCCAAGCCCTGTGTCGTCAGCCTCGCCTCTGCTTCGAGAAGGAGACGAGCGCCCGTCGCTGCCTCAATCTGCGATGCCCGAGGCCACTTGGCTTTGTTTCGATCTGGATGCGTCGAGACCATCGTTGCAACATTGCGACCTCTGCCCCAGAGTACCTCAAGTTCGTCTACATGAAACTGCCAAGTACCTCTACGCACGAATACCGTCAAGTACCTATGAAACTGCCAAGTACCTCTACGCACGAATACCGTCAAGTACCTACACCGGCAAGGCTACACGGACGTTCGTTCCACTACAACACCGAAACATCAAGGTCGACTATGTTTTGTTGCCCCGTCCGAAGTCGTCAAGTACCCAAAGACCATATTGGCACCAAGTACATCTACCGCCGTCTTCGGAATTGCTAAGAACGTCAAGCACCCCTTCGAGATGACGAGACCGACAAGTTCAAATGACCCCAAGTAACTCTCCAAAAATGAGACGTATACCGCTACTGTCGCAAGAATCGAGACCGACAAGTCTGAAGATGCAAGTACCACTCCGAACCATGTACGACGACCGTCGCCGAAGACCCGTGCAACGCAAACATCAAGTTCAACTACCGTCGCGTGAACTGCTACTTCCCATGACGACCCCGTGAACAGCTACTTCCCCTTCAACACGTGTACCCCTACCGCCGAACTCGATCCGTTCCGTTAATGCACGCTTCAAAGGTATAACCTGAGACGACGTCCATGAATGAATGCTTGCGATTTTGAGATGCTCGTATTTGTATCGTGTCCAAATTGTCACTCGTTTCCTTGTCGTCAACTCGTGGGACACCCGGAATCCGGGAGCGCCCCACCATCTTTTGCACGCATCCACACACTTCTCCTTTGCATCGGTATCTCAATCGAGTTGCCGGAACCGGAACGTTGCCGTGGCACCGTTTTCGTTATCGTTGTCGTGGCACCCCTTTTCCTTTCCACCACGGTGACAAATGCTTCATAATGCTCTTGTCAAACTTTTAATAAAAATTGCATAAACTTGCACATGTCATCCGCATCATGATAACAACTTCAAGAATGTTTAAAGTGTTGTTTGCATTAAATTACTATGCACATGGGGATTTACTGGGTTTGTTGTTTGTTATATCCGGCCCCATTTAAATTGTTTCGATGGTATAGTTTTGTTATGTTTCACCTCTTGACATGCTTAACAACATTTAATATTGTTGGGTACATAAATGAGATCGAACTAAATAACTTGAATGTGGTGTTTCGTCAATATGCAATGGAGTTGCATATTGAGCTCCACTTAATTTGTAGGGTTGTTTGTGCACTTTGTCATGCCATGCCTCATTAAACCGGACATGCATCATACTTGTTTGCGCATCGTGCCATGCTTATGTGATGATTTTTTACTATGTTGTTTGCTTTCTTTCCGATGTGGCTTCTTTGGGTTAGTTCCGATAACGTTGCGTTTGTGAGGATCCGTTGGCTACGTCCGTTTGTCTTCTTCATGGACTCGTTCTTCTTCCTTTCGGGATCTCAGGCAAGATGGCCATACCCTCGAAATCACTTCTATCTTTGCTTGCTAGTTGCCCCCTCTTTTGCTATGCCTATGCTGCGATACCTACCACTTGCTTATCATGCCTCCCATATTGTTAAGCCAAGCCTCTAACCACCTTGTCCTAGCAAACCCTTATTTGGCTATGTTACCGCTTTGCTCAGCCCCTTTTATAGCGTTGTTAGTTGCAGGTGAAGATTGGAGCTTGTTCCATGTTTGGAACATGGATATTCTGCTGGGATATCACAATATCTCTTATTTTAATTAATGCATCTATGTACTTGGTAAAGGGTGGAAGGCTCGGCCTTATGCCTGGTGTTTTGTTCCACTCCTGTCGCCCTAGTTTCCGTCATACCGGTGTTATGTTCCTTGATTTTGTGTTCCTTACACGGTTGGGTTATAATGGGAACCCCTTGACAGTTCGCCTTGAATAAAACTCCTCCAGCAAGGCCCAACATTGGTTTTACCATTCGCCACCTAGCCTCTTTTTCCCTTGGGTTAGGCCAGCCCAAGGGTCATCTTTATTTTAACCCCCCCCCCCCGACCAGTGCTTGTCTAAGTGTTGGTATGAAACAGAGCCACTTGCGGTGCCACCTCGAGGAAACTTGAGGGCTGGTTTTAGTTGTACGTAGTGTTCACCCGGTGTTGCCCTGAGAACGAGATATGTGCAGCTCCTTTCAGGATGTCGGCGCATCGGGCGGTCTTTCTAGAAGTATAAACCGGACAGACTGGATGACTCACTGGTAACCCGCCCGGAGCTTGGCGGTTCACGGGCTACCCACCCGGTCTTGGCGGTTCATTAGTAACCCGGCAGGCGGGTCAGATGGATGACGAGGCCCATGGCCCAGAAGGCCGGTTCACGTTTAATGGTGGGCCGGTTTATGAGGAAAGCACAAAGAATATTCCCTTACAAAGGAAGCAGGACTAGGACTCCACTTGTAATAGAGTAATCCTAATCCTAATAGGAATAGTCATGTAAACCGCCCCTTCAACATATATAAGGAGGGGCAGGGCACCCCAAGAGGGACAAGATTGACAAGTTCGACAAGTTGGACAAGTTAGGTTTAGACAATAGCTCTCTAGATAGAACACTCTTGTAACCGTGATCATCATCATGAATATCAATGAAGCAGGATGTAGGCTTTTACCTCCACCGTGAGGGGCCGAACCTGGGTAAAAACTCGTGTCTCTCGTCCCGCTCAACCCCTCTCAAGCTACCACATAGATGCGTTGGCCTCGCGACTAAGTCCTGACACTAAGGACATCTGCCGTGACAATTCCACGACAGTTGGCGCCCACCGTGGGGCTCGCGCACGGTGGTGATGAGTTTTTGGAGGGATCTTTCACAGGGATCGAGAAGGTCACAATTGGCCGGATGAAGAAAACTCGACAGGAGATAATCTTCGGCACCAGCCGGCTAAACCCATGGTTTGGAGTTTCTGTTGTGTGCCACTGATACAATGTGATCTGTCGAAGTCCGAAGTTAAGATCAATTTTTCTACAATCACTTGTCGCCAAGGTTGGCAGGAATTATGCTGCATCCGCTGGGCGCTATGTCAGATCAATCAACAAATGTGTGTGTAAACAAGGATCCAACCCCGAGGCGCTATGTCAGAATAGTATTACTTTGATTATGCTACTGCTCTCATGAAAGCGACACTACAACAAAAATACTCCGCGGTGGCTGTTCGTGTAAGGGGCTTGAAAGGTTCAGATTCGTTTTTAATCATTGCTTTGGTCAAGG
The DNA here is from genome assembly GCF_018294505.1 of Triticum aestivum. Taxonomy (NCBI): domain Eukaryota; kingdom Viridiplantae; phylum Streptophyta; class Magnoliopsida; order Poales; family Poaceae; genus Triticum; species Triticum aestivum. The sequence continues at coordinate 68,623,156 of NC_057812.1, read as the reverse complement.
TCAGCAACTAGCACTAGTACGCGAAGCTACTAGTAGTATTGGTTCAGTTTTTCAATCACCAAAAGGAAGACCACACCCCGATCTGTTCAACTGGGATCGACCGGGAAACAGTCATGACCCAGGAGCGAGTTATCCATAGACACGGACTCCTACGTTTGACCTGCCACTTCCTTGCACGACAAAAACGCCGCCGCTGTCACGGTCCGGTTCAGAGTCAGTCCTTGACTTTGCCCCCTCACTCCGAGCTGCCCTCGGCTCCCAATCTTGCTCGGCCGCTGCGGCGCCTCGAGCTGCCAGATCGCCTGCTGCTACGTCACCTCTGCCTTGGCACGAGTCCCCGTGCCAAGTCGCTCCTGCAACATGCCGCTATGGCTATGCTCCAGCCTCAGTCTCACGCTGGGTCACCGCCGCCACCATTTGGGCCCAGCAGGATCCTGCCTCACCGGATCACCCACCTGAGCTCAGCACCTGCTGTTGTAACCCACCGCTGCCGCCCCGGTTTAAGGTCTCCTGAAATAAGAGTCACCCCGGTTTAAGATCTCTTTGAGAGAGTGGTTAAAGCACCGTGAAACTGCCATGGATGATTCATGGGCGCTATATATATGGATTATCCATCGTCCGAACAAATCAGGTGACATCTATCTAAGTCAATTTTTGACATATATTGTTTTTGTAAAAAGAACAATTACGTTGGTTTTGCATATTTTTATATGCAGGACAATTATTCGCCACAACCTTGGTGTTACACCATGCATATGGAGCGCGCACTAGCGTCATTATATACTGGCTTTTGACCATTCCGCACTGCTCAACGGACGCGCGCAAACCGCCTGTGGTCCGGTTTACATCAACACGCGGCCGGTTCTCCATCCGCGCCGGTTCACAATACCCGCAGGCGGCTCTCCGTCCGTGCCGGTTTACAACTCCCGCGGCCAACTCTCCCGTCCGCGCCGACTTACTACGCCGCGCCCGACTCATCTGGCTGTGCCGTCTCTGAAGCTACGGTCATCTTTGTCGTCCGTCTCTCGCGGCCTGGTCTACATCAACATACCGGGCCGCACCTGTCTGCATGAGCTGTTTATTGGGCGCCGCCACTACAGTTTTGATTAACTTCAAATCGCCAGTTAGAAGGAACCATTGGCCGAGTTGCTGACACGGCTCATATGGGATCATTTACAACCCGCCGCAGTCACCTCAACCTTATGTGGATTCACATCGCGTTATCAACGCCAATGATATACATCTTCTGCTATGGTCAAATATGGAGAGCCTCAAGCCAACTCCTCGAGTCACCTTTGAGACTCGGGGGCTACGATGGCATGACTCAGCAAATCTTGCCAGTTTCAGTCGGTTTAAGAAACCCAGGGCGATGGACGGAAAGATAACCCGGTCCTCGAGGCTACTGTTATATTGATGAAAATTTAAAGGCCGTCAGAAAATTTCCGGCTTAGAAGTTACAAAATCCCGGCTCAATGAAGAAGATCCGGGTCATCAGAAAGGATTCCGGTTTAAAATCCGGCTCAAGGGAAGTCAGTCTCACTGAAGCTCTCAAATATCCGGTTTACAATCCGGTTCAAGAGAAATCTATTCTCCCACAAAGCTCCGAAGCGCTCAAATCCGGTTTAACAATGTCCGGTTCAAAAGGGAATTAACTTCTCGCAAGTTTGAGTTTAAAGGCCATCAGAAAATTTCCGGCGAAGATTCCGGTTTAAAATCCGGTTCAAGGGAAAGATGTCCCCGACAAAGCTTTGAAGCTCTCAATATCCGGTTCAAGATCCCAGTTCAAGAAGGATTTATCTCTTGCAAAAAATTAAAAAATGCCGAAGAGGACCTGCTGCCACTATGCGCAGTTCAAACATGGGTATCCCGCCTTACTGGCCTGACATATTATTGATCACATGGGGGCGTCTGCTTCATAAAGCGGGGTCTCTGTTCTTTTACATCATGCGTGGTTACACGGAGTTCTTCTGTTTTAAAGTGGCCTCCGGTTTACCCCTTGAAAATTTTATAAACATCACTTGGGGGCTTGGTCGTGTCCGAACCAATGCAATACCTCTTGATAGGCGAGAGCCACCACATCACTTGGGGACTTGGTCATGTCTGAACCAGTCATGCCTCTTGATCGGCCTAAGGCCACAGAATCACTTGGGGGCTTGGTCGAACCCGAACCATTGCCATGCCACTTGATCGGCATAAATGCCACGGTTTCATTTGGGGACCTGGCTGACTTGAACCATAGCTACACCTATCGGGAGCTTGGTCGTGTCCGACCATGGTAACGCCATCTGATCAGCTCAAATAAGCCTCTTTTTGCAAATGGTTTTATCATTCCCTTTGCTTCAATATTTTCCTTGATAACTGTTTCTTTTATTTTTGTTGCATTTTTAAAACCAACATTTTTAATCCGGTTCAACTGTCAATTACAAATTGTCGAAACACGGTCAAATCTTAATCCGGCGACTATCTACCCGGTTTGGTTTTAAGTTACCATCCTATTATGGAGTAAACCGGTGTTTATCAACCCAGCTCGGCTTTTAACTACAAGTTATCAGTACACGATCAAGTTATAATCCGGAGACTATCAGCCCGGTCTGGTTTGACTACGAGTCGCCAGTATTATATATGGTTAAACCGGTGTTTATCACAACCCGGCACGGTTTTATCATAAACCGGCACAATATGAAAGGAGTTATCATTACTCAAGATTGGGTTTATCACTCTTACTACAAAAAGTTGGTAAACCAACAATGTGATTCAATGTCACAGGTATGATATATTTCATATTTGATTATTCTTAAGTGCAGCATTGGTTATAAATCTGGGTTATATGTTGGGCATTATGTCCCGTCCGGCGGTAAACCGCCAGGACACTTTAAACTTGTTGTATGCAGAAACAGGTTGAATAAAGCATGATTATAAATCACCGGTGTTTATTAAAACCGGCCTAGCTTTCGACTATATGTCGCTAGTATGATGATAAATTATTCGGTGTTTATTAAACCGGCCTGGCTTTAAGACGATAAATCGCCAGTCTATGATGAGAAATTGTCCGGTGTTTATTAAACCGGCCTGGCTTTGGACTATAAGTCGCCAGTATATATTTGGATTGCGCCATTGGAATTATGCGCTTATAAATCATTGGGTATATTATTCAAATAGCCAACATGGCTGGATGTTTATTATGGTTATCAACAGCCAGTATTATGATTAAGGTTTTCAAAGTCGCTTTAAGCGCAATGGCTATCATATTATCAATAGATATGATTTATTCTACAATTGAGGGAATAGTCCCGAGTCGCTGCAGGCTTACAACCCAGCACTTGGGGGCTACATTATTCAAATCGAGATTACATGCAAGTCTCATGTCGCTGCAAGCATGCATCATGACACTTGGGGGCTAATGCAAAGTCATTTTTACTAGTCTTATTGAAGACCCGACTCATCATATTATAATGAGCCGGCCCTCGGGGGTTACCAATTTCTCCTGTCAACAATTCAAGATACACAAGTTTTCGTCCATAATATTGAAGGATCCATTGCTCAGTTGGTAAAGCACAAAGCTCTTAACCTTGTGGACGTGGGTTCAAGCCCTACGATGGAAGCTACGTTATAAGATGTTATTTTCATTGAAGTATATATCAAGTCCCGGTTCAGTATTATCTTACTAAGCCGGCCCTTGGGGGCTACAGATTGCTTCTCAAGTTTACATGATCATATTTACAAAGTCCCTGCTCATTATTGCATAATAACCCGGCCCTTGGGGGCTACACTGATTGAAGTTTTTATGAGCATAAGGCAATTTCAAGTCCCGGGTTGCTGCAAGCATGACAACACGATACTTGGGGGCTACATATGTGGAATACTCAGTTCTGACTGGTGATTGAGATGAACAACCTGGATTTCTTCAAGGTTGCAACACTGATTGGAGCAAGTCTTAAGTTATCACTATATTCTCTTCTTAAGACTTGGGGCCTAGAGGTATTATGCATGTAAAGGAGGAACATCTTCAAAATTTTCAATTTTGAGCAGATCAGGAAGATCAATTGCGTGACCCGGCATTGGTAACAATCATAACCCGGTGTCTATAAACGGTCATGACCCGGGATCATCAGTTCCTATAACCCGGCAATTTTGGCAATGATAAACCAGCAAGTTCTACATTTTCAAACCGGCTGATATCAGTTGAATATTTGAAGACCAATATTTTTGTCAAATCAAGAGCATTGAAGGCCGATTCAAATGGATTCTTTATTCTCAATATCTTCTGCAAGAAAATTGAGTATGAAGCTGGCTTATTGACCCAGATTTTCTAGAAGAAGGAAATGACAAGGATGATCAGGTGCCGATTTACAAGAATTTTTAACCCGGAGCATAACCTGTCAAATTTGCTCTTGAGTTTATGTTGCAAATCAGTTTAGCATGGATAAATCCAAATTAAACTGGGGGCTAATGTCGGGGATATACCCCGTGGCATAAACCGGCCGGAAGTATAAACCGGCCGGACTGGACGACTCACTGGTAACCCACCCGGAGCTTGGCGGTTCACGGGCTACCCGCCAGGTCTTGGCGGTTCATTAGTAACCCGGCGGGTGCGTCAGATGGATGACGAGGCCCATGGCCCAGAAGGCCGGTTCACGTTTAATGGTGGGCCGGTTTATGAGGAAAGCACAAAGAATATTGCCTTACAAAGGAAGCAAGACTAGGACTCCACTTGTAATAGAGTAATCCTAATCCTAATAGGACTAGTCATGTAAACCGCCCCTTCAACATATATAAGGAGGGGCAGGGCACCCCAAGAGGGACAAGATTGACAAGTTCCACAAGTTGGACAAGTTAGGTTTAGACAATAGCTCTCGAGATAGAACACTCTTGTAACCATGATCATCATCATCAATATCAATGAAGCAGGATGTAGGCTTTTACCTCCACCGTGAGGGGCCAAACCTGGGTAAAAACTCGCGTCTCTCGTCCCGCTCGACCCCTCTCAAGCTACCACATAGATGCGTTGGCCTCGCGACTAAGTCCTGACACTAAGGACATCTGCCGTGACAATTCCACGACACTTGGGTTAGGCCAGCCCAAGGGTCATCTTT